>NW_026870068.1:0-12500 GCF_963584025.1 Labrus mixtus | reverse complement strand
CATTAGTTCTGTTACTTTGTGTAAAATCTCATTTAGAGTGTGGTTCCAATTTGTGCCACAAGGAGGCGTAACCTCCAGGTGAGACAGCTTAGTGTGCTCGTCAGACCTTGTCTTTAGACTGACAGAAGCGAGGAAAGGAAACACACTACCTGTTGCTATGATTTATTTACAGGTGAGTAAATGTCACAAATCACATACATGTGGTCTATATATTCTTCTATAACATGTGGAAGCTAACGCCATCCTTTAGTGTGTGTCAGGATGTGTTTTAAATGTGTTTTGAAGGTTTTAAGGTACTTTAGCTATGATGCTCATGAGCGCTAGCTTAGCTCATCGCCACGTTCATATATGGGCACCACTGTATGTCTGTCATGGGTTGTCCCTAGCTCCCATGTTGTTTTGCTAGTTTTGTAAAGCTCCTGCATATCTCTTAAAGTAACCGTGGGTTCATGAAGACTGTTCGTTTTCATATTTTGTAGTTATATTCTTGTAAAATGTGTAATGCTAACTCCGCTAGCTTCGTAGTTTCTCTATGGGATTTCCTATGTTATTTGTTAGCATAATGCTAAGCGAGGATTGATCTCCTCCTGTATGAACCTGTATGCAACTGTATTGCATTAATAAGAAGCTCTTAAGTAGCAGAACCGAATTATTTTATATTCGTTTAAAGAATAATAACACACAGAAACATTTATTTTGTAGTTTTGAGAACTTTTGCATGTTATATAAGACTCCTTCAGAAACGGACTTGTTAGGGAGCACGCTGTCGGAGAAAAAAACAAAACGGTGGAGACGTAACCCTGCAGACGAGGATCCTGTTGAAACTGCTAGCTATAAGGAAAGTCAGATTCTGGACCGGTTTGTTCTAAAGTAATCCAACACGGTTTAAACCGGGTTGTTGAAGGACAAAGTACAGTTCAGTAGTTAGATCTATAACATGGAGATACACACTCAGAATTAACCTGCAAGAAGGAGCTAGCAATGCTAACGTTAGCCGCTCTGTTCGATTACCTGCAGATCAGTTTGAATAAACTGGGTTTGATTTCACTGCTTCTGAATGTTTCCTTATCTGTAGAAATATTATGTAAGAAAAAATATTATTATTTTCACTCATTGATCCATCTAATCAGGTCCACATGGATCCTGATTCTGGTTCAGGATTTGTTCAGATCTCTGTCTTGTGATCATCTTTCTCACGTTGTCTGAACCTGCCCAGACTCTCATGAAGAATATCTGACAGAACAAACTCTTTCTATCTGATGACGTCGTGCAGGTATCAGAGGGTTAATATCTGATTGTTATGGATCATGTGAACTCAGTGTCTCCTTTTCTCTCTCTCTAGCGCTGTTTCTGCAGCACGCCTTCATTAAGCTTGTTTACATTTACTCTCCATGTTCCTTCAGAGGAATGGAGAGTGACCTTTTCAGTTTGTGTCCACAACCTCAGGAAGATCTGAACTGATTTATTAATAACCACATGGCGTACAGTCGGCGAGGAAACGAGACGCTGTGTTTGCACAGGAAGCTGATGTGTGAGTAAACGAGGAGTTCGTGCTCCTCTCGCTGCGTCTCCATACGACATGTTTACTACACACAGACAAACAGGGACACATGCAGGTCTCTGCCTGTCAGACCGCACTCAGGGGGAATCCTAACAAGTCTTTCAGAGTAAATCCTGCTCCTTTTGATTGATGAGAGGAGACTCAAGGCCGACTCCTGCAGGTTGAGTTTTTGTTCAAAGTGATTATCAGAGTATCGTTTTCTTTTCTTACCGTCAGACGTTTCAACTCAAAGAGGAAAAGACGTCAGGGTTCTGTTTAATCCAGATCATAACACAATCTATATCTGTATAAAGATGTCGCTGCGCTTTAGCACTGAAGGTCTCTGAGTGTAACTGCATCACCGTAAAAAACACATAGCGCTGTAAGCTCGAGGTTCAGGAATATTACAGGATTTAGATCAAGTCTGACTCTGCTAGCATCTACAGCCCGTTGTTAGCTAACTGTTAGCATGTGGAGTATGTGTATTTAACTGTTACCATGGCGACTACAGGCCGTGGCTCAATGGCTACATTGAGAGAGATTCATTTATTACATCATGTGTTGAAGGAGTCAGATGTTGTTCATTTAAACCTTCATTAGTGTGAAGGAGGTGTGGTTATAGAAATATCTCAGGCTTTGGGGGAGGGGCCTAATGGAGAATAACAACCTGAGCCTGTGAGGGACAAAACAAGTTTGACTGGAACTATTTAATAATGCAGACAGTTCGGTGTGTGTCGTATCTGCAGGCTGAAGAAATCAACTTGAACATTTAGCCTCTAACAGGTGAACACAGAGCCCGGGGTGTAAACACTCCTGAGATCATAAACGTTCACTAACAACTGATGAGAGGAAACATGACGTCTGTTTCCAGCTGTCTGCTGAGAACAACACCACGCTACAGACGGCTGTATTCGTGCTAATGACGGCGTTTAGAGGAAGAGCGTGGCTTGTCGTCTCCAACAAAGACGCTGACAGGGAGATAAACGTGCCTTTGTTGTGCCCGCTCTGTTCACATGAAGATTTCTGACTTCAATGGAAAATGAATCCTTTGTTCTGTTTGTCTGGATACACAAATACGACAGCGAGGTGCGCTGCGGAGGACGCCACAGACGATTTTAATCTTAAAAAATCTTCATGCACAAGAATAAAAGACACAACTATTTACTGACAATCTGACAAAGACAGGAGCTGGATGAAGATCAAGACTGAAGAAGAGGAGCAGGATGAAGATGATCAGATTTGTTTTGAATTGGCGTTATAATAATGATTGATGATTGTACAGTACATGACCTTGTATATTAATATTTCTCCATTTAAATCAACATCATGCTCAACACCTGATCAAAATCCTGCAGCTTACAAAGCAGCTCTTCATGCAGTGTGAGACACCGTGCAGCTCCACACAAACACTCAGGCATTCACAGTCGTACAGAAATAGACAGGAGCTTCAGTTTTCTGCCTCCCACTCTTAAAGTCACTCTCTTGACTACGGCCTTCCCAAATCACACTTCCTGTTTGTCAAAGCCTTCAAACACATTTTCCTCCAGCAGACGATGCTCTCTAAACGTCTCAGGACAGAGAACATGTGTTCTTTATCCTCGTTCATACAGATCTAATGAAACCCTGCACACACAGCAGAGCAGAAGAAGCTGATGATGATGATGATGATGATGATGATAAATCATCCTGCGAGCTTTTGTATCTCAGGAAACCAAGAAAAGAGAGCGAGTGAGAATGTTCCCTCTGATGATTGAATTTTTCAGCAGGAGGAGAAATCACACAGCCGAGCAGAATGTTAAAGACGTACCGTTGATGTCCCTGGTGTTGGGATCTTTTCTTTCACCCTGCCTGTCTGCTTTCACAGCGCTCTCCTGTCTGAAGCCTTTGTTATGTAATTCACACAAGTAAAAAGCCAAAAAGAAAGCCATTAACACATACACATGGCAGAGACACTGCCTTTCTCCACGGCTATTTAAAGTCTGAAGGCTACTAGTTCTTTGCCGTATGCTGGGTGTGTCAGGGCCTTAAGGTTACAGATGTGTTTTTCCCTTTGAGTGTAAGATATTTGTTTTCTACAGAAATAATTCACCCTGATATTCCTAAGCATGTAAACATTCAGTGAAACTCGAGAGCTTCAAATCATGTCTTTACCTGTAACGGCAAATTCATGCCCGTTTAGCAGCCGGGTTACTTCTTCAAGCCCCGTCCAACCGTCTCGCTCCAGCACCTGCCGTTGACCGGAGCAGGACAAATAACTGTATCATGTGGTGTCTTATTTATTCATGATAAAGACAACCAGTCAGATGCTGTGAAATGAACAAAAACAGCTGGTTTTAATCACCTGCTCGATGAGTTTGCAGCTCAGGGGGACGTAGGCACCGCTGAAAATGTAAGCCATGTCTCTGGGGACGCACGCGCAGGTCGTATTCTTCATCAGTCTTTGGCACCTTTACACAATAAATTGTGATATTCTCATTAAAATACTGAACTTTCAGCAAGGCAAGAACACAAAAAAAACACACTGACATGAGGACAAATGCCTTTTGAAGGAAGAACACGAAAGAAGCTAATTTACCAAATTTAGCCTTCGGCTCAGGGCTCTGAAATTGCTCTTCTTAGCGAGAGGAGAAGGCGTCAGTCAACTTTCCTGGAAGAATAAATCAAGCAGAAAAGACAAAAGTATTCCGTCTGTAGAATTCCCAAAACAATACATCTGGACATGCAAACAGAAGTGATTCTGATATAGAAAAGGTTTTTTTTTTTTTAACCTGCAGTCTTGTCGTTAACGAGTTTCCCCACTTTGCTCTCCATCACGGTCAGCGTCTCTCCCGGCTGCTGCTCCACCAGCAGCCCGAGCTGCCTCAGGTTGGTGAATGTGAGCAGGTGGTCTACTCCATAGCTCTGATGAGGTTAATCCGATCATTCTCATTGAGCAGACGCATTTATTCAAAGCAACACACACACAAATATAAGAAAATTTAACGTGTGACACTAACAATAAACTCGCTAAAATAATTTCCACTGTTATGTTTCCATAAAATGCTAAAAGTTTAAGGTCGGATTCGAAGTGCAGATCCTGACACAAAAAGCTTTTTTCAGTCTCTATGTGGCTTCCATAAATCAATTTGTTTGGGAACTGCACACACCTGTAGATATTGTGCTTTTAATGACCGGTAATCTTTTGGCAGTAGACCTGTGAGAGAGAGGAAACAAACACATCTCACAGTTATTACTTCAGCAGGAGAATCTTCTGCATTTCTGTCTATTGAAAAAGACGACTCACTGTTTTCTGTGATGGACAAAAGACAAAGCAGCCTCAGACTCTCTATCATGGAGACCTTTAAAAAAATTGAAATGAGGGCTGTCAGCATGAACTAGTTAATCACGATTAATTAAAGGCATGGTTGGTCATTTTTGATTTATAATTTCATGATATGTTCCTGCAACCGTGCACACCTGAGAGCGTATACAGATGGTGCACGGGGTACCCTGTTGGCCTTTGTAATATAATGGAATTTATTTCAAACATGCGATTCACAAATGTGTGATTATCTTCTGCAATTTAGCAATTAAGAAATGTAATCGTTCGACAGCCCTGATTGAAATGTTTCCGTCACTGACCTGTCTGTTGATGTGCTCCTCTATGAAAGAAATACATTCACGGATTTCAAATCCTTCAAGTAAAGCTGAAACAGAAAACAACACATCAAGCGTTGGTATAAAAAATATACGATATAAAAACTCACAAACATCTGAATCAGAGGATGAAATAAACGATTCTCACAGTGTTCAGTCTTCAGAAACTCCTGAAAATCCTGCTTGGTTTTCTTCTTCATGATCGACTCACTGGCACTGATGTCTGAAAGAGAACGTGCTCGTCAAAAACGCAGCTTTAACCGGAGATATGTGACGATCACTGTGATTTACAGAATAAAGTCCTGATCTAAAAACTCACGCAGGCTAAGTAATCGATGTTCCTGTTTTAACCCTTTCAGTTCCTCGGACACAAATGTCTTCATCTGCTTTATGTCCATGCCCCGACGCTTCTGCAGGATTAATAATAAAGGAGAAAAGTGTAAACATTTTAGGTAACCATGGTAACAGTGATCGATGAGGGTGAGTAACGTTCACTCACGTCATATGCAGTCTGGAGGTTTTTGGCTTTCTGACTCAGAAAACCAAAGACGTTGGAGAAATGCTCGTTCCTGATTTCGTTGAAGACCTAGGAGACAGCAGAGAGTTTAAACGGGATCGTCCCCGAGAGTCCAGCAGCAGAGGACTTCCCTCTCTAACGTCAGCCACACTCACCCTGTCCTGAGAGTTCAACATGACTTTGATGCTTTTGTCCGAGGACGTGACATCGGGGCCAAACTCTACACATCCTGCATGACAGATGCCGTGATTAGACGACACGTCGACACAAGAATGTGCACAAAGAAATCTACAATCAGAGGAAGTTTAGTTCTACAATAAAACAACCCAGTCTAAGCTGGAGCTGGGAGTATTACCCCAAATGGCTTTAGCAGTGATTCTATGATACATCTGTGATGATGGAAGATGTTGAAATATAAGACTCATGAGTGGACAAGTGATGTCTTCAAATGTTTAAATTAGTCTGAAATAAGCCAAAATTAGACTGACTAA
The DNA here is from genome assembly GCF_963584025.1 of Labrus mixtus. Taxonomy (NCBI): domain Eukaryota; kingdom Metazoa; phylum Chordata; class Actinopteri; order Labriformes; family Labridae; genus Labrus; species Labrus mixtus. Next base: position 6,316 of record NW_026870068.1, on the reverse strand, counting down.
CAGAACAATCCAGCATCAAAGTATCTCTAAAATGAGCTAAATATTTTTTCTATATATATGTATATTAAATAAGAATTTGTCTGATGTTATCGATGATAAAACAACGATTTGATTTTGAGGTGCAGGAACAAGGCCTCGTAGTCTATGAGCATGCCTGTAAGAGATTTTTCCATTTCTCTGTTTTTCAGTTCTGTGTCAGTAAGCCCGGTTTAGATATGTACGTCCCTGTGGCATTCAGAATGAGGCACAAATATTGTGAGGGAGCGCAGCACTGACTCTGTGTGTAAGTGTATGTGGAGCTCCCACGAGGCCGTCAATGTGAATACACAGACTGGGACACCAATATATTTTGTTGAATCTATATGAATGTACAAAGACGGTCGAGACTCCTTTGAAAAAAAATAGATCTGATATCTGAACGAGAATCTTTTCCTGGTTAAATGAAATAAAAATGAATGTATTCAGGGTTTGTAAAAGCAGAATATTACACAAGACACAGTTAACCTTCCTCTGCTATGCTTTGACACTCACCACATTTGATTCTAAATATATCGTCCACGAGTCCTTCGTAGACGACTTGCGAGCACAGAGGCGTGACATAGTCCACATCTGCAGAGACCACGACAAAGTTAAAGAGTAAACACGGCACAGTTCAGCATGACGGCCCACGTAAGAGGGGGTCCTGGTCTGCTTCTCACCTCTGTCAATGAGGAAAACTTTTCCTATTTCAGCCTGACGAGCCGTCTGCTCCCCCTCCTCGACCTGCTCCCTCCACGACTCGTACGCCATCTAATGTTTGCACAGTTAACGGCAGTTCAAATTTTCATCAAACACAACACGGTGGATCTGAAGGTTAAACTGCGTGTTAGTCTCGGGTCATGCTGCACCTTGGAACATCGGCCGATCCCGTAGACTTTAGAGAAGGGGCCGTACAGAGAGTGAAGGAGGTGCAGGGCACTGCCAGCTGTCCTCACCCACCGCTGGTCCCCTGCCTGAGTGATGAGTGTACAAAATGATTCATCCATCCAACCATTATCCATATGCCTCTCCTGTTAGGAGTGGCTGGGGGGGTGGAGCTAATCCCAGCTGTCATTGAACAAGAGGCGGGGCACACCATGGACTGGTCTCCAGTCAACCACGGGGTTGACATACAGTCACAAACTACCAGACTAATGCTTCAGTGTGTTCAAGTGATTTCAGCTTGGAAAGTCAGAATATTGTAACAACGTATGTAACTGTTATAAGTTATATTTGAGCAAAATGTTGATGTGCAATACGTGAATTAATAAAAAAAAATGTTAACATTAACAAAACATATTTTGCCCCCTATGTGATGATGAAGTCGGGCACCTAATTGAGAAACTGAGTTTCTCAGTTGTTGTTCCGTCTTGAGCAGGTGTTCATGTGCATTTTACAACTCGGAAACTCGTCTTTTTCCGATTTGTACGACACCACATGAATGCAGCAAAACTCACGCTGTGTTTATTACTTACCAGGAAGTTGTCCCTGAAGAACTCCGGCAGCTCCAGACTGATGATGTCATCATCCAGAGGAAGCAGGTAGAAGGACCATTCATCAGTGGTCACATCTGTTGGCATATAAAAACAAGTACAGTACAAAAAAAAAAAAAAAAAAACTTTCTTCCAACAAACACTAACCACTGCTGAAGAAAAGTAAAAGACGCTCACCACCAAAGATGCCCTGCTCCTCCAGCACCGCCTCACACGCATAAAACTGGAAGACAAACAAATGAAGGAAGGTCATTGATGACATAAAGAAAACAAAGCAAAGAGCGTGAACACAACAGCAGAGTGAGACGAAACCTTCTGAGGGGTAAAGATCATCTTGTATCTTCTAAGTCTTCCTGCTGCCTTGTCTGCATTTGCCACATCTGAAACAACAAAGAATATAGCATTAGATATAAAGTAGGCTTCTTAAAGAACGCAGGAAATAAAGGATGTATATGACAACAAAGGTCAAACATGAAATCAGTCTGGGTTACGAGCAGCTGTAGGGACTTTGGTTGGGAACTGGATGGCTGCCGGTTTATGTCCCGGTGTGGACCAAGTCTGGAAATTGGTCTAATAGCTGAAGAGGTGCTGATGTGCCCTTATGCAAGGCACTGTTGTTGTTTTATTTTTGGGCTTTTTGGGCCTTTATTAAGAGACAGGACAGTGGAGAGAGAGAGAGCGGGATGTGTCATGTGGGAAAGGATCCACAGGTCAGATGTGAAGCCAGGCTGCCTGCTTAGAGGATTAAAGCCTCCATACATGGAGGGCGAGCACCAAACACTTGGTTCTCTATCGTGAGACGGATATCTTTGTCCTTCTTTCAGTTTAATGACATCCTGCATAGTGGGGATGTAAAGCGCTGTGTGTTGGATTCTTGTTGATTTAAATTTGCTTTCCAAATTACGTCTAATTGATTGAGTGAATATTTGACTGTTAAAACTTTTGTTGAGCCTTTGGGGCGCTGGTGGCGCAGTGGTTAGTGCGTGCGCCCCATGTATGGAGGCTGTCGTCTCAAGTGGGCGGCCCGGGTTCACATCCCACCCGTGGCCTCTCTCCCGCATGTCATTCCCCACTCTCTCTCTCTCTCCCTGATTTCCGACTCTATCCACTGTCCTATGTCTCGATTAAAGGCACAAAAAGCCCAAAATAAATCTTAAAAAAAAAAAAACTTTTATTGAGCCTTCATGAAACAAAAAAATCTGTTCTCACCACATATCCATTTCACAGTTTGTATCCTCGGCCGGATCAGAAAGCACAGCCTGAAAGAGAGCAATGACACATCGTCATACAGTGACACCAGGTGTGTGTGTGTGTGTGTGTGTGTGGGGCTCACTGGTCTGAGGTGCTAACAATAGGTTTGTATTCCACTTTGTAGAGTTTGTCGACTTCATGTTGCTGTAAAGAAAGAAAACAAAGAATTAGTGTAGTTTAATATTTACAGTCTGTTGTAGTTTCTCAGTTTGAGGAGTCAGAAGAGAGAGCGCGGATGAGGTTCACCTTTAGCGTCGACACATTGGCAATATGATCCAGCGGGCTCATCAAGTCGGCCTCGATGAAGAGGTCCTTCTTCCCCGGCAGCTGTGAGACAAGACGAGGAAGACGGAGGAGTGAAGACAAACCCCGTCAAACAGAAAACACCACAAAACAAGATTCTAATTTTTTTAACTTTTGCAAAGTAAAGACGTTTATTCAAAGAGTGAAGCATGGCACATGTTGAATCGAAAAGAGAGAAATACTCTGTTACGCAGGTAGGGATTGGATGATATTTGAGTTTTTTTCACAGTTTTCTCTAAATAATTGTGTTGAATGTCCATCACCTAGGTCAGTGGTTCCCAAAGTGGGGGTCGGGGAACACTGAGAGGAGGGTTGTGACATTTCTTCCAAAAACAAATACAAATTTTAAATGTCTTAAAATTACATATTTTACCCATCAGATACAAAAAGTTGTTCAATTTAACAGTAAAACCATAGTCCTTAAGTGAGATTTGTGCTGAAATACTGAAGTACTGAAACAATGTAAGTATCTGTTGTGCTTTTAGTAAATGAAAATGCAAACACACACACTGAAATAATTAGTTTATTAAAAAAAAAAATTCGGCTTCAAAAAAGTTGAAAATTTTCATGAAGTATTTGGGCTTCAAAAAAGTTGAAAATGTTCATGAAGTATTTGGGCTTCAAAAAAGTTGAATATATTCATGAAGTATTTGGGCTTCAAAAAAGTTGAAAATTTTCATGAAGGATTTGGGCATCAAAAAAGTTGAAAATATTCATGAAGTATTTGGGCTTCAAAAAAGTTGAACATTTTCATGAAGGATTTGGGCTTCAAAAAAGTTGAAAATATTCATGAAGAAATTCGGCTTCAAAAAAGTTGAACATTTTCATGAAGGATTTGGGATTCAAAAAAGTGGAAAATATTCATGAAGAAATTTGGCTTCAAAAAAGTTTTCGCATGGGGGGGGTGTTTCGTCTTTTTTCAACTTTTTCGTAAGCGGGGATGGGTCAATTGAAAATTTTCATGAAGTATTTGGGCTTCAAAAAAGTTGAAAATATTCGTGAAGAAATTCGGCTTCAAAAAAGTTGAAAATTTTCATGAAGGATTTGGGCTTCAAAAAAGTTGAAAATGTTCATGAAGTATTTGGGCTTCAAAAAAGTTGAAAATTTTCATGAAGTATTTGGGCTTCAAAAAAGTTGAAAATTTTCATGAAGGATTTGGGCTTCAAAAAAGTTGAATATTTTCATGAAGTATTTGGGCTTCAAAAAAGTTGAATATATTCATGAAGTATTTGGGCTTCAAAAAAGTTGAACATTTTCATGAAGGATTTGGGCTTCAAAAAAGTTGAACATTTTCAAGAAGAAATTCGGCTTCAAAAAAGTTGAACATTTTCATGAAGTATTTGGGCTTCAAAAAAGTTGAAAATTTTCATGAAGGATTTGGGCTTCAAAAAAGTTGAATATATTCATGAAGTATTTGGGCGTCAAAAAAGTTGAACATTTTCATGAAGTATTTGGGCTTCAAAAAAGTTGAAAATTTTCATGAAGGATTTGGGCTTCAAAAAAGTTGAATATATTCATGAAGTATTTGGTCTTCAAAAAAGTTGAAAATTTTCATGAAGGATTTGGGCATCAAAAAAGTTGAAAATATTCATGAAGTATTTGGGCTTCAAAAAAGTTGAACATTTTCATGAAGGATTTGGGCTTCAAAAAAGTTGAAAATTTTCATGAAGGATTTGGGCATCAAAAAAGTTGAACATTTTCAAGAAGAAATTCGGCTTCAAAAAAGTTGAACATTTTCATGAAGTATTTGGGCTTCAAAAAAGTTGAACATTTTCAAGAAGAAATTCGGCTTCAAAAAAGTTGAACATTTTCATGAAGTATTTGGGCTTCAAAAAAGTTGAAAATTTTCATGAAGTATTTGGGCTTCAAAAAAGTTGAAAATATTCATGAAGTATTTGGGCTTCAAAAAAGTTGAAAATTTTCATGAAGTATTTGGGCTTCAAAAAAGTTGAAAATTTTCATGAAGGATTTGGGCTTCAAAAAAGTTGAAAATATTCATGAAGAAATTTGGCTTCAAAAAAGTTGAATATTTTCTTGAAGTATTTGGGTTTCAAAAAAGTTGAATATATTCATGAAGTATTTCGGCTTCAAAAAAGTTGAATATTTTCTTGAAGTATTTGGGCTTCAAAAAAGTTGAATATATTCATGAAGGATTTGGGCATCAAAAAAGTTGAAAATATTCATGAAGTATTTGGGCTTCAAAAAAGTTGAACATTTTCATGAAGGAATTGGGCATCAAAAAAATTGAAAATATTCATGAAGTATTTGGGCTTCAAAAAAGTTGAACATTTTCATGAAGGATTTGGGCTTCAAAAAAGATGAAAATTTTCATGAAGAAATTCAGCTTCAAAAAAGTTGAAAATTTTCATGAAGAAATTCGGCTTCAAAAAAGTTGAAAATTTTCATGAAGAAATTCGGATTCAAAAAAGTTGAAAATTTTCATGAAGTATTTGGGCTTCAAAAAAGTTGAATATATTCATGAAGTATTTGGGCTTCAAAAAAGTTGAACATTTTCATGAAGGATTTGGGCTTCAAAAAAGTGGAAAATATTCATGAAGAAATTTGGCTTCAAAAAAGTTTTCGCAAGGGGGGCGGTGTTTCGTCTTTTTTCAAAATTTTCGTGAGGGGGGGTGTTTTTTTTTTCAAAATTTTCGTAAGGGGGGGTGTTTTGTCTTTTTTCAACTTTTTCGTATGGAGGGGTAGGTCAATTGAAAATTTTCATGAAGTATTTGGGCTTCAAAAAAGTTGAAAATATTCGTGAAGAAATTCGGCTTCAAAAAAGTTGAAAATTTTCATGAAGTATTTGGGCTTCAAAAAAGTTGAAAATTTTCATGAAGGATTTGGGCTTCAAAAAAGTTGAATATATTCATGAAGTATTTGGGCTTCAAAAAAGTTGAATATTTTCATGAAATATTTGGGCTTCAAAAAAGTTGAAAATTTTCTTGAAGTATTTGGGCTTCAAAAAAGTTGAAAATAGTCATGAAGTATTTGGGCTTCAAAAAAGTTGAAAATTTTCAGGGAGTATTTGGGCTTCAAAAAAGTTGAAATTTTTTTTGAAGTATTTGGGCTTCAAAAAAGTTGAAAATTTTCATGAAGAAATTCAGCTTCAAAAAAGTTGAAAATTTTCATGAAGAAATTCGGCTTCAAAAAAGTTGAAAATTTTCATGAAGAAATTCGGATTCAAAAAAGTTGAAAATTTTCATGAAGTATTTGGGCTTCAAAAAAGTTGAATATATTCATGAAGTATTTGG
>NC_083635.1:14060784-14067755 GCF_963584025.1 Labrus mixtus | reverse complement strand
CCTAACCCTAACCCTAACCCTAACCCTAACCCTAACCCTAACCCTAACCCTAACCCTAACCCTAACCCTAACCCTAACCCTAACCCTAACCCTAACCCTAACCCTAACCCTAACCCTAACCCTAACCCTAACCCTAACCCTAACCCTAACCCTAACCCTAACCCTAACCCTAACCCTAACCCTAACCCTAACCCTAACCCTAACCCTAACCCTAACCCTAACCCTAACCCTAACCCTAACCCTAACCCTAACCCTAACCCTAACCCTAACCCTAACCCTAACCCTAACCCTAACCCTAACCCTAACCCTAACCCTAACCCTAACCCTAACCCTAACCCTAACCCTAACCCTAACCCTAACCCTAACCCTAACCCTAACCCTAACCCTAACCCTAACCCTAACCCTAACCCTAACCCTAACCCTAACCCTAACCCTAACCCTAACCCTAACCCTAACCCTAACCCTAACCCTAACCCTAACCCTAACCCTAACCCTAACCCTAACCCTAACCCTAACCCTAACCCTAACCCTAACCCTAACCCTAACCCTAACCCTAACCCTAACCCTAACCCTAACCCTAACCCTAACCCTAACCCTAACCCTAACCCTAACCCTAACCCTAACCCTAACCCTAACCCTAACCCTAACCCTAACCCTAACCCTAACCCTAACCCTAACCCTAACCCTAACCCTAACCCTAACCCTAACCCTAACCCTAACCCTAACCCTAACCCTAACCCTAACCCTAACCCTAACCCTAACCCTAACCCTAACCCTAACCCTAACCCTAACCCTAACCCTAACCCTAACCCTAACCCTAACCCTAACCCTAACCCTAACCCTAACCCTAACCCTAACCCTAACCCTAACCCTAACCCTAACCCTAACCCTAACCCTAACCCTAACCCTAACCCTAACCCTAACCCTAACCCTAACCCTAACCCTAACCCTAACCCTAACCCTAACCCTAACCCTAACCCTAACCCTAACCCTAACCCTAACCCTAACCCTAACCCTAACCCTAACCCTAACCCTAACCCTAACCCTAACCCTAACCCTAACCCTAACCCTAACCCTAACCCTAACCCTAACCCTAACCCTAACCCTAACCCTAACCCTAACCCTAACCCTAACCCTAACCCTAACCCTAACCCTAACCCTAACCCTAACCCTAACCCTAACCCTAACCCTAACCCTAACCCTAACCCTAACCCTAACCCTAACCCTAACCCTAACCCTAACCCTAACCCTAACCCTAACCCTAACCCTAACCCTAACCCTAACCCTAACCCTAACCCTAACCCTAACCCTAACCCTAACCCTAACCCTAACCCTAACCCTAACCCTAACCCTAACCCTAACCCTAACCCTAACCCTAACCCTAACCCTAACCCTAACCCTAACCCTAACCCTAACCCTAACCCTAACCCTAACCCTAACCCTAACCCTAACCCTAACCCTAACCCTAACCCTAACCCTAACCCTAACCCTAACCCTAACCCTAACCCTAACCCTAACCCTAACCCTAACCCTAACCCTAACCCTAACCCTAACCCTAACCCTAACCCTAACCCTAACCCTAACCCTAACCCTAACCCTAACCCTAACCCTAACCCTAACCCTAACCCTAACCCTAACCCTAACCCTAACCCTAACCCTAACCCTAACCCTAACCCTAACCCTAACCCTAACCCTAACCCTAACCCTAACCCTAACCCTAACCCTAACCCTAACCCTAACCCTAACCCTAACCCTAACCCTAACCCTAACCCTAACCCTAACCCTAACCCTAACCCTAACCCTAACCCTAACCCTAACCCTAACCCTAACCCTAACCCTAACCCTAACCCTAACCCTAACCCTAACCCTAACCCTAACCCTAACCCTAACCCTAACCCTAACCCTAACCCTAACCCTAACCCTAACCCTAACCCTAACCCTAACCCTAACCCTAACCCTAACCCTAACCCTAACCCTAACCCTAACCCTAACCCTAACCCTAACCCTAACCCTAACCCTAACCCTAACCCTAACCCTAACCCTAACCCTAACCCTAACCCTAACCCTAACCCTAACCCTAACCCTAACCCTAACCCTAACCCTAACCCTAACCCTAACCCTAACCCTAACCCTAACCCTAACCCTAACCCTAACCCTAACCCTAACCCTAACCCTAACCCTAACCCTAACCCTAACCCTAACCCTAACCCTAACCCTAACCCTAACCCTAACCCTAACCCTAACCCTAACCCTAACCCTAACCCTAACCCTAACCCTAACCCTAACCCTAACCCTAACCCTAACCCTAACCCTAACCCTAACCCTAACCCTAACCCTAACCCTAACCCTAACCCTAACCCTAACCCTAACCCTAACCCTAACCCTAACCCTAACCCTAACCCTAACCCTAACCCTAACCCTAACCCTAACCCTAACCCTAACCCTAACCCTAACCCTAACCCTAACCCTAACCCTAACCCTAACCCTAACCCTAACCCTAACCCTAACCCTAACCCTAACCCTAACCCTAACCCTAACCCTAACCCTAACCCTAACCCTAACCCTAACCCTAACCCTAACCCTAACCCTAACCCTAACCCTAACCCTAACCCTAACCCTAACCCTAACCCTAACCCTAACCCTAACCCTAACCCTAACCCTAACCCTAACCCTAACCCTAACCCTAACCCTAACCCTAACCCTAACCCTAACCCTAACCCTAACCCTAACCCTAACCCTAACCCTAACCCTAACCCTAACCCTAACCCTAACCCTAACCCTAACCCTAACCCTAACCCTAACCCTAACCCTAACCCTAACCCTAACCCTAACCCTAACCCTAACCCTAACCCTAACCCTAACCCTAACCCTAACCCTAACCCTAACCCTAACCCTAACCCTAACCCTAACCCTAACCCTAACCCTAACCCTAACCCTAACCCTAACCCTAACCCTAACCCTAACCCTAACCCTAACCCTAACCCTAACCCTAACCCTAACCCTAACCCTAACCCTAACCCTAACCCTAACCCTAACCCTAACCCTAACCCTAACCCTAACCCTAACCCTAACCCTAACCCTAACCCTAACCCTAACCCTAACCCTAACCCTAACCCTAACCCTAACCCTAACCCTAACCCTAACCCTAACCCTAACCCTAACCCTAACCCTAACCCTAACCCTAACCCTAACCCTAACCCTAACCCTAACCCTAACCCTAACCCTAACCCTAACCCTAACCCTAACCCTAACCCTAACCCTAACCCTAACCCTAACCCTAACCCTAACCCTAACCCTAACCCTAACCCTAACCCTAACCCTAACCCTAACCCTAACCCTAACCCTAACCCTAACCCTAACCCTAACCCTAACCCTAACCCTAACCCTAACCCTAACCCTAACCCTAACCCTAACCCTAACCCTAACCCTAACCCTAACCCTAACCCTAACCCTAACCCTAACCCTAACCCTAACCCTAACCCTAACCCTAACCCTAACCCTAACCCTAACCCTAACCCTAACCCTAACCCTAACCCTAACCCTAACCCTAACCCTAACCCTAACCCTAACCCTAACCCTAACCCTAACCCTAACCCTAACCCTAACCCTAATCCCTAAACCCTAACCCTAACCCTAACCCTAACCCTAACCCTAACCCTAACCCTAACCCTAACCCTAACCCTAACCCTAACCCTAACCCTAACCCTAACCCTAACCCTAACCCTAACCCTAACCCTAACCCTAACCCTAACCCTAACCCTAACCCTAACCCTAACCCTAACCCTAACCCTAACCCTAACCCTAACCCTAACCCTAACCCTAACCCTAACCCTAACCCTAACCCTAACCCTAACCCTAACCCTAACCCTAACCCTAACCCTAACCCTAACCCTAACCCTAACCCTAACCCTAACCCTAACCCTAACCCTAACCCTAACCCTAACCCTAACCCTAACCCTAACCCTAACCCTAACCCTAACCCTAACCCTAACCCTAACCCTAACCCTAACCCTAACCCTAACCCTAACCCTAACCCTAACCCTAACCCTAACCCTAACCCTAACCCTAACCCTAACCCTAACCCTAACCCTAACCCTAACCCTAACCCTAACCCTAACCCTAACCCTAACCCTAACCCTAACCCTAACCCTAACCCTAACCCTAACCCTAACCCTAACCCTAACCCTAACCCTAACCCTAACCCTAACCCTAACCCTAACCCTAACCCTAACCCTAACCCTAACCCTAACCCTAACCCTAACCCTAACCCTAACCCTAACCCTAACCCTAACCCTAACCCTAACCCTAACCCTAACCCTAACCCTAACCCTAACCCTAACCCTAACCCTAACCCTAACCCTAACCCTAACCCTAACCCTAACCCTAACCCTAACCCTAACCCTAACCCTAACCCTAACCCTAACCCTAACCCTAACCCTAACCCTAACCCTAACCCTAACCCTAACCCTAACCCTAACCCTAACCCTAACCCTAACCCTAACCCTAACCCTAACCCTAACCCTAACCCTAACCCTAACCCTAACCCTAACCCTAACCCTAACCCTAACCCTAACCCTAACCCTAACCCTAACCCTAACCCTAACCCTAACCCTAACCCTAACCCTAACCCTAACCCTAACCCTAACCCTAACCCTAACCCTAACCCTAACCCTAACCCTAACCCTAACCCTAACCCTAACCCTAACCCTAACCCTAACCCTAACCCTAACCCTAACCCTAACCCTAACCCTAACCCTAACCCTAACCCTAACCCTAACCCTAACCCTAACCCTAACCCTAACCCTAACCCTAACCCTAACCCTAACCCTAACCCTAACCCTAACCCTAACCCTAACCCTAACCCTAACCCTAACCCTAACCCTAACCCTAACCCTAACCCTAACCCTAACCCTAACCCTAACCCTAACCCTAACCCTAACCCTAACCCTAACCCTAACCCTAACCCTAACCCTAACCCTAACCCTAACCCTAACCCTAACCCTAACCCTAACCCTAACCCTAACCCTAACCCTAACCCTAACCCTAACCCTAACCCTAACCCTAACCCTAACCCTAACCCTAACCCTAACCCTAACCCTAACCCTAACCCTAACCCTAACCCTAACCCTAACCCTAACCCTAACCCTAACCCTAACCCTAACCCTAACCCTAACCCTAACCCTAACCCTAACCCTAACCCTAACCCTAACCCTAACCCTAACCCTAACCCTAACCCTAACCCTAACCCTAACCCTAACCCTAACCCTAACCCTAACCCTAACCCTAACCCTAACCCTAACCCTAACCCTAACCCTAACCCTAACCCTAACCCTAACCCTAACCCTAACCCTAACCCTAACCCTAACCCTAACCCTAACCCTAACCCTAACCCTAACCCTAACCCTAACCCTAACCCTAACCCTAACCCTAACCCTAACCCTAACCCTAACCCTAACCCTAACCCTAACCCTAACCCTAACCCTAACCCTAACCCTAACCCTAACCCTAACCCTAACCCTAACCCTAACCCTAACCCTAACCCTAACCCTAACCCTAACCCTAACCCTAACCCTAACCCTAACCCTAACCCTAACCCTAACCCTAACCCTAACCCTAACCCTAACCCTAACCCTAACCCTAACCCTAACCCTAACCCTAACCCTAACCCTAACCCTAACCCTAACCCTAACCCTAACCCTAACCCTAACCCTAACCCTAACCCTAACCCTAACCCTAACCCTAACCCTAACCCTAACCCTAACCCTAACCCTAACCCTAACCCTAACCCTAACCCTAACCCTAACCCTAACCCTAACCCTAACCCTAACCCTAACCCTAACCCTAACCCTAACCCTAACCCTAACCCTAACCCTAACCCTAACCCTAACCCTAACCCTAACCCTAACCCTAACCCTAACCCTAACCCTAACCCTAACCCTAACCCTAACCCTAACCCTAACCCTAACCCTAACCCTAACCCTAACCCTAACCCTAACCCTAACCCTAACCCTAACCCTAACCCTAACCCTAACCCTAACCCTAACCCTAACCCTAACCCTAACCCTAACCCTAACCCTAACCCTAACCCTAACCCTAACCCTAACCCTAACCCTAACCCTAACCCTAACCCTAACCCTAACCCTAACCCTAACCCTAACCCTAACCCTAACCCTAACCCTAACCCTAACCCTAACCCTAACCCTAACCCTAACCCTAACCCTAACCCTAACCCTAACCCTAACCCTAACCCTAACCCTAACCCTAACCCTAACCCTAACCCTAACCCTAACCCTAACCCTAACCCTAACCCTAACCCTAACCCTAACCCTAACCCTAACCCTAACCCTAACCCTAACCCTAACCCTAACCCTAACCCTAACCCTAACCCTAACCCTAACCCTAACCCTAACCCTAACCCTAACCCTAACCCTAACCCTAACCCTAACCCTAACCCTAACCCTAACCCTAACCCTAACCCTAACCCTAACCCTAACCCTAACCCTAACCCTAACCCTAACCCTAACCCTAACCCTAACCCTAACCCTAACCCTAACCCTAACCCTAACCCTAACCCTAACCCTAACCCTAACCCTAACCCTAACCCTAACCCTAACCCTAACCCTAACCCTAACCCTAACCCTAACCCTAACCCTAACCCTAACCCTAACCCTAACCCTAACCCTAACCCTAACCCTAACCCTAACCCTAACCCTAACCCTAACCCTAACCCTAACCCTAACCCTAACCCTAACCCTAACCCTAACCCTAACCCTAACCCTAACCCTAACCCTAACCCTAACCCTAACCCTAACCCTAACCCTAACCCTAACCCTAACCCTAACCCTAACCCTAACCCTAACCCTAACCCTAACCCTAACCCTAACCCTAACCCTAACCCTAACCCTAACCCTAACCCTAACCCTAACCCTAACCCTAACCCTAACCCTAACCCTAACCCTAACCCTAACCCT
>NC_083635.1:14043284-14055784 GCF_963584025.1 Labrus mixtus | reverse complement strand
TCTGGCACAAACAAGGAAAAGGATACAAAAAGATAGCAAAGGCACTGAATGTTCCTAGAGATACAGTTGGAAGCATAGTTCGCAAGTTTAAAGCTAAAGGAACTGTGGCTACACTACCTGGACGTGGCAGAAAGAGGAAGCTATCAATGGCTGCCACCAGATTCCTGAGAAGGCAAGTGATCAAGAACCCTCGAGTGACTGCAAAAGACCTGCAGCAAGACATGGTGGCAGCAGGCACTGAGGTTTCTGTTTCCACAGTTAGGCGCATACTAAACGCTGAAGGTCTCCATGCCCGAACTCCAAGACATACACCACTACTTACCCAAAAGCACAAAAAAAGCCAGCTCCCATATGCTAAAAAACATATGAATAAGCCACAGAAGTTTTGGGATTATATTCTGTGGAGCGAAGTGACCAAAGTGGAACTTTTTGGGCCTATGTATCAGCAGTATGTTAGGGTTAGGGTTAGAGAAGAACACCCTGCCTACAGTGAAGCATGGCGGGGGCTCGGTGTTGCTCTGGGGCTGCTTTGCTTCCTCTGGCACTGGCAACCTTCAGCGTGTAGAGGGAAAGATGGATTCAATAAAATATCAGGAAATTCTAGGAGAAAACGTCATGCCATCAGTGAGGAAGTTGAAACTTGGTCGTCGTTGGACCTTCAAACAGGACAATGATCCCAAGCATACCTCAAAGTCCACCAACGCTTGGTTTCAGAATAAGTCCTGTAAGATTCTAGAGTGGCCATCACAGTCGCCTGGCTTGAACCCCATTGAAAATCTCTGGTGGGACTTGAAGAAGGCAGTTGCAGCACGCAGACCCAAGAATATTAGAGAAATGGAGCAAATCGGCCATGAGGAATGGGCTAAGATTCTTCAGGAACGCTGCCAAAGGCTGGTGTCTGGCTACGCATCACGTTTGCAGCAGGTCATAACAGAAAAAGGGTGCTCTACGAAGTACTAAAGATGATTGTCATAACAGGGTTGAATAATTTTGAGACTGCAGCAGGCATTAAAAGTGGCATTTTGTGTTGAACTTAGAGAAACCACTGATATTATTAGTTGTGTTGAGCTATGTCAATTGTGCTTTTTTGATTTGTTCATTGCAAGCAGCTAAAAGTTTGCAAATTTAGCCAATAAACCTAATTTGAAATGGGGTTGAATAATTTTGATTGCAACTGTATATATTATAAACTATTATACTTTAAGTTTTATAAACATATACTCTGATTCATGTGAGCAGAGACAAGGAAACCAAGGGTTAGGGGTCAACGGATCCAGTGGAGCAGGGCACACACACACACCCACATTAAGGGTCAAGGTGTGCCCCCCTCCACTCCCCTCACATTACTTCATGGTGGTTCATCCGTGGTATATTCATCCTGAATACACGGAGAGGAACCGTGACAGATCTTTCACATTAGATAGAGGAGTGTATGAACGACCCCTGGAATTCTGAATGTTTGATCAGACATTGGTTTTAATACTAGAGTTAACAGATTACAGGACAACACATCCCATTGCAGAGACAGGAACAATCCATCCTCACTAAAAACACTTTTTTAAATTGGTTTAAATCCTAATTATCAGGTCACCTCGTTTTGAGGTTGGTTAGTCTAAATATACACATAAGTATACATATATATATATATATTTCATATTTTATTCTATATATACATATTTTGTTAGATTTCTGTACTTCACTAGAATGGACATCATGACATTGATGACGTTACGTATTAAAAAAAAAATTTGTTTTCCTTTAAATAACACGTTTATCATTTTCACTTTGTTCAATTTGAGTTTGAAGGTTTCCTGATTTATTATTTGGGTCAAACTCCGTCCAAAGTTTTTGTCTGCAGACATTGAATACGAGAGCCAACATTATGGGATGGATTTGAGTTCTTTCTGTAGAAGCACAGAATAAAACAGAAGAAAATACTCACAACAAACTGACTTTGTTAAAAATTCATTCATTTAGAAGAGCCAATCACAATCAAGTATTTAACTGAACCATGATGTCAAATATATTCAACATTTATATCTGCATACATTACCCATAATGCAACTAGTGTTGGTTGTTATGCTAATAGCCGTAATGTTTACAGATTATAATGAAAGGTTTATAATTATTATTGGTTGTTATGGATTGAGCTCAGAGCTTTTTTTTAGGGTTTCACCTGACGTCTTCTTCTCCTTCGAGCCTTTATTGTTTGGAATTGAACTTGAATGATGAATTATTGCCACCTGCTGGACACGTGACATCTGTAGATTGTGCGAGTATGAAGAAGCTCTCCCAGAGATGGAAACTGACAATTATACTGAATTCCAGTATTAATGGGAGGTTTAAATGATTATTATGATTACCATTATTATTGTTACTAAACAAACAGACGCGATTTAAAGCAGCTGATCCAGAATTATTTCATACACCCCCACCACCGTGTGTGTGTGTGTGTGTGTGTGTGTGTGTGTGGGCGGGGTCTGTGGCAGCAGAAGGCTCATTGTCTGAGGAGGCAGAGGGAGAGAGGGAGGAGGAAGGGTTGAGCGAGCTAGACAAAGAGTGCAGCTGTGAGAGAGAGAGGGCGAGCGAGAGACAAAGAGGAGAGGGAGACTCTCGCTTTCTTTCTTGATGTGGGGGAGGAGAGGGGGAGGATTAACCGGCTGATCTGCCACACGCGCTCACACACAACACACACACATTTCCTATAAACACGCACCAACACGGCATCAGGCAGAGCCTTCATCTGGATCAGTATCATCATCATCATCAGCAGCAGCATCATCATCACCATCAGCAGCAGCAGCAGCATCATCATCACCATCAGCAGCAGCAGCAGCAGCAGCGACGGCTGAGACGGCGAGGACAAGAGACAAAGAGAGAGAGGGAAAAACGGTACAACAGCTGACAAGAGACAGACAGACAGACAGACAGGCCTTCAGCAGCTCTTCCGCCTGTCTGTGATGGCCGACCACATGTTCTTGCTGCTGTGTGTCTGCTGAGAGTGTACACGTCTGCAGGTGGGTGTGTTCTGTGTGTGTGTGTGTGTAATTTGTGATGGGGAACGCGGAGAGCATGGAGAGCCAACTGGCTGTGATTCGGTCCAGAGCCGCTCCGGTTCGACTGCCGATGCCCGACCCAGCCGAGCTGGAGGAGAGATTCTCCATAGCACTGGTAAGTATACGACACACACACACACACACACACACACACACACACACACACACACACACACACACACACACACACAGAGAGACACACAGATACACGAAACACACAAATTCACAACATACACACACACACACACACACACACACACACACACACACACACACACACACACACACACACACACACACACACACACACACACACACACACACACACACACACACACACACACAAAACACAGATAAACAACAGACAACCCTAACCCATAAATGTTAAAGACATGCTAACATATTAGCATGCTAACATTTAGTGGTGGTTGGCTAATGGGATTGTTCGTAGTTCAGTATGTGTAGTGATAAATAAAAGGGGGGTGTTGGGTGTTCTGGTTGTTCTAGTTGCAGGTTTTTGGTTGTTCTAGTTGGAGGTAGTTCTGGTTGCAGGTTGTTCTGGTTGCAGGTTGTTCTAGTTGCAGGTTGTTCTAGTTGGAGGTAGTTCTGGTTGCAGGTTGTTCTGGTTGCAGGTTGTTCTAGTTGCAGGTAGTTGGTTTTACAGATTTATGATGAAATGCTATTTTTGCAGAATTCCATGAACCTGCCACCTGACAAGGTGCGTCTGCTACGTTCCTATGACAACGAGAAGAAGTGGGAGCTGATCTGTGATCAGGTATAAAGTTAACCCTTTTCTTAACCCTGAAGTCCAGGACAAAGACTTTACTTCTATCAAGTCACTCGGCTGATAAGAAATTATTTCATTTTAGCAATAAAATTACTTTTCATTCTATAAATCTTTACGTCTATTTTTCATATGAAATTGAAAAATGAAAATGTGAGTCATCTTTACCTGAAGCTTTGAACATCTTCATGTCTTCATGTCGTAACGTGTGTTTGATGCAGGAGAGGTTTCAGGTGAAGAACCCTCCACACACCTACATCCAAAAACTGAGAGGCTTCCTGGACCCAGCAGTCACACGCAAGGTGAGATGGGAAATGTAGTCTGTAGATTGGTTAGGGTTAGGGTTAGCAACAACAGCAATGATGTCAGTTATATCATACGTTTCAGTTTTTACAACTTTTAAAAAAATATTATTGGTCTTTCTGCCTCCCCGTCTGTTTGCAGAAGTTCAGAAGAAGAGTTCAGGAGTCGACTCAGATGCTCAGAGAGCTCGAAATTTCTCTACGCACAAACCATATCGGGTACCTGTCTATCTGACCAACTGTCTCTCACTCTCTGTTTCTATGTCTGATTAACTGTACTTCTCTCTCTCTCTCTCTCTCTAGTCAATTCAATTCAGAAAGCTTTATTGGCATGAATGTTACATAAACAATACAATATCAACTGTAATCAACGATGTAGCATGTAGGTACAGGACTGACTTTACCTGTCTCTCTCTCTCTCTCTCTCTCTCTCTCTCTCTCTCTCTCTCTCTGTAGGTGGGTCAGAGAGTTTTTGAATGAGGAGAATCGAGGTCTCGATGTTCTTGTTGAGTACTTGTCCTTTGCTCAGTACGCTGTTACGTAAGTCAACACACACACACGTTATTTAGTCATCCTAAATCCATGTCATATAGAGTGTCAGTGTTGACCTGTTTGTGTGTTCAGGTTTGATGGTGAGCAGTCGGAGGACCGAGGGGATGTCTCGTCCATCGACTCTCCCTGGAGTCGGTCCATAGAGGATCTCCATGGTGACTGCAGCCTCCCCTCCCCCTCCTCATCTGTGCCCAGAGCTGCTCGACACTCTATCAGGTAACACAGGGAATAAAAGAGAAACATTCAGCTGCTTAAAGTCCACAGTGTCATGTTGTTTCTGTGTTTGTAGTTCCACTCTGGTGACTCGATCCAACACTCTGCCAAGTCGTCGAACTCTGAAGAATTCACGACTCGTCTGTAAGAAAGACGATGTTCATGTTTGTGTCATGTGTCTGAGGGCCATTATGAACTACCAGGTAACACACTTGATCCATTATCACACACACACAAATATCATTTGTCTAACAGTAATCCACGCTATGATGACATTATTTGAAGCGTTTAGATTTGATCTGTCTTTGTTCTTCCTCAGTATGGATTCAACATGGTGATGTCACATCCACATGCTGTCAACGAAATCGCCCTCAGCCTCAACAACAGGAACCCCAGGTCAGTTCGACAACACAAACTACACAAACTACAGTAAACACAACTACACGAACAACAGCTACACTAACTACAGTAAACACAACAACACAAATTACAGCTACATAAACTACACAAACTACAGTAAACACAACTACACAAACTACAGTAAACACAACAACACAAACTACAGTAAACACAACAACACAAACTACAGCTACACAAACTACAGTAAACACAACAACACAAATTACAGTAAACACAACTACACAAACTACAGTAAACACAACAACACAAACTACAGCTACACAAACTACAGTAAACACAACTACACAAACTACAGTAAACACAACAACACAAACTACAGCTACACAAACTACAGTAAACACAACTACACAAACTACAGTAAACACAACAACACAAACTACAGCTACACAAACTACAGTAAACACAACTACACAAACTACAGTAAACACAACTACACAAACTACAGTAAACACAACAACACAAACTACAGCTACACAAACTACAGTAAACACAACACAAACTACAGTAAACACAACTACACAAACTACAGTAAACACAACAACACAAACTACAGCTACACAAACTACAGTAAACACAACAACACAAACTACAGCTACACAAACTACAGTAAACACAACTACACAAACTACAGTAAACACAACAACACAAACTACAGCTACACAAACTACAGTAAACACAACTACACAAACTACAGTAAACACAACTACACAAACTACAGTAAACACAACACAAACTACAGCTACACAAACTACAGTAAACACAACTACACAAACTACAGTAAACACAACAACACAAACTACAGCTACACAAACTACAGTAAACACAACTACACAAACTACAGTAAACACAACAACACAAACTACAGCTACACAAACTACAGTAAACACAACTACACAAACTACAGTAAACACAACAACACAAACTACAGTAAACACAAACTACAGTAAACACAACTACACAAACTACAGTAAACACAACAACACAAACTACAGCTACACAAACTACAGTAAACACAACACAAACTACAGTAAACACAACTACACAAACTACAGTAAACACAACAACACAAACTACAGCTACACAAACTACAGTAAACACAACAACACAAACTACAGCTACACAAACTACAGTAAACACAACTACACAAATTACAGCTACACAAACTACAGTAAACACAACAACACAAACTACAGTAAACACAACAACACAAACTACAGCTACACAAACTACAGTAAACACAACAACACAAACTACAGCTACACAAACTACAGTAAACACAACTACACAAATTACAGCTACATAAACTACACAAACTACAGTACTACCCCCCTCATAATGGTAGGGGAAACACTGTTAAAACATTTTAATATTAAATCACAAATTACTTCTTAAACCAGCCGAAAACTACAAACTACACATGTGGATACACTACTAAACAAACTGTCTGTCTGTATGTCTGTCTGTCCCTCAGGACGAAGGCTCTGGTGTTGGAGTTGTTGGCAGCGGTGTGTTTGGTCAGAGGAGGACACGAGATCATCCTGTCGGCATTTGACAACTTTAAGACTGTAAACACACACACACACACACACACACACACACACACACACAGATTGATTGATGATTGATTGACAGATTAATTGACTGACAGATTGATAGATTGATTGATTGACAGATTGATTGATTGATTGATTGATTGATTGATTGATTGACAGATTGATTGATTGATTGATTGATTGACAGATAGATTGATTGACAGATTGATTGACAGATTGATTGATTGATTGATTGACAGATTGATAGATTGATTGATTGATTGATTGATTGATTGATTGATTGATTGATTGATTGATTGATTGATTGACTGACTGATTGATTGATTGGCAGATGGCTGGATATATTAATTGATGGGTAAATTGACGGATGGATTGATTTGTTGCAGGTGTGTTCAGAGTCGATGCGTTTTGAGAAGTTGATGGAACACTTTAAGAACGAGGACGACAACATCGACTTTCTGGTATTTTTTTCACTCGAGTAATCACTGTAATTATTGTAATTTATACATTTTTTATTTCCTATGCTATGGATTACAGATCAAAGAGCTTTTATCTGCACATGACTCACCTGTGATCAAAGCTTCATTGCAGTGCCATCTTCAGCAGGTGATTGACAAGCTGTTTAAGTGTGTGTTGTTGCCATGGTAACAATCTCTAGGTGGCCTGTATGCAGTTCATTAACATCGTGGTTCACTCAGTGGAGGACATGAACTTCAGAGTCCACCTGCAGTACGACTTCACCAAACTGAACCTGGACGAACACCTGGAGGTAAGCAATGACATCATCACATGACCAGCTGTAAAACATTTATATTACTCATTCAAGTTTGAACTCTTATAACATTTAAATTCAATTCTAATACATTTCACTAAATAAAATTTTAAAATATATTAAATTATATTATTCTTATGTAAACATTTCAGAACATGATCTCATATTGACAAACACAATTCAATCTACCTGCCTGTCCCAGTGTAAACCTGTCTGTCTGTCTCTCTGCAGAGGTTGAAGCACACAGAGAGTGACAGGCTGCAGGTGCAGATTCAGGCGTACCTGGACAACGTGTTTGACGTGGGTACGCTGCTGGAGGACGCAGAAACAAAGACGGCAGCTTTAGAACGAGTGGAGGAACTGGAGGAGAGTCTGAGCACGGTAAGACAGACAGGTACACACGCAGTTATTATACAGATGGGTACACAGTAGGACAGCAGACAGACAGGTGTCTATCTGCTTTAATGACCTGTCTTTCTCTCTCCGTCTCCAGATGTCAGAGCGCCTCCTTGACGTGGAGAATGAAGCGATGCTGAAGATCGTGGAACTGGAGAAACAGCTGATGCAAACCAACAAGGAGCTGGACCACGTCAGGGTCGGTTGGGTTACTATGGAAACAACACATGGAGTCAAATACTGTTTATGTGGACATAAATAATGAAAAGGCATATTTGCTGAGATGTTGTGAGGTCTCTTTAAGTGCTACGTTTTGTCTTACCTTTCATGTCCTCTTTTTTGCAGGATGTGTACGCCAGTGCCAACTCTCAGGTGCACACCTTGCGGCGAATGGTTCGGGAGAAGGACCAGACGATCCGGCGTCAGAGTCGTCTGGAGCGTCAGGCTCAGGAGGCGCAGCAGGCGGGAGGACCTGGGGCTCCTCAACCACAAAGAGGGGAGGGGGATGGGGGAGTGGGTGACTCCGCCTCCCCCTCCCCTCCACCCTGCCCTAACCTGTCCCCCAGGTGAGACACATCAGTATACAGTACCTGCTCAGAAGTCACTTTCAAAGACTAGCTGGAGCATTAGCATTAGATTAGCAACTAAAGAAACAACACAACAAACAAAAACACATTAAATGTTCTCAGATTACCAAATCCACACATGAAACATGCTCACAGTCTTCTTTTTGTGTACATTTTATGTGTTTGATTGGTTGCAGTCTTCTTATTATTAAAAGCTTCTTAATTCATAAATTAAAATACGAGTAAACAAGATGGAGGGTTATTTCAGTAACTCATGAGTCACTGATGTGTTGATTGATTACCTGATTGGTTCCAACAGTCCTGAGACAGTAGCCTATCACAGCCTTGGAACAGGCATAGGCGGCGCTCCAGGGATGCCAGCACCACCCCCTCCCCCTCCTCCACCCCCAATGCCAGGCACTGGTGAGTTTCAGCTCGACCAATCAGATGCTGCTGTCAATATTTGATCCTAAACTTCCAGAAAAAAACCTTATTAAGTAATTACAGCCCGTTTCCCCTCTTCTTCTTGTTTTTTGAAGTGTCTATCGGGTCATACCCAGCATTACCCCCCCCCGCTCCTCCTCCTCCCCCTCCTCCCCCTCCTCCCCCCTGTCGGACCAGTGAGCTCTCCTCCAACATCCCCATGCCACCCCCTCCTCCCCCTGTGGCCCCCCCTCTTCCGGGTACTGGGGGGTCACCAACGGTCATCTTTAACTCAGGACTCGCAGGTGAGATCAAATAAGTTGTTTGAATGCTGCGTTTAGGAGCTGTAGGAAATATGAGACCTACAGAGACAAAAAAACATTAATTAACAGTTAATAAATAAAAGCATAAAAAACACCCAGGTGTGTGTCACATCACAGCCAATCAGAATCTCCTACTCTGTTGTCATGGTGATGTGGGATGAAACTTTAAAGAGCTGCTCTTAACTGTTTTTTCCTTCTCTCTTTGTGCTAACAGAGGGACCACTCAAGTTATTCTGTACGTGTACAAATCCTTCTTCATCATCACTATCATCACTATCACTATCATCATCACTATCGCTATCACAATCTTCATCATCACTATCATCATCATCATCATCACTATCATCATCACTATCACCATCTTCATCATCACTATCATCATCACCACTATCACCATCTTCATCATCACTATCATCATCACCACCACCATCTTCATCATCACTATCATCATCACCACCATCTTCATCATCACTATCATCATCACCACCATCATCATCATCATCACCATCATCACCACCATCATCATCACCATCATCACCACCATCATCACTATCACCATCACCACCACCACCATCATCATCACCATCATCATCATCATCACCATCATCACTATCACCATCATCACCACCATCATCACCATCACCATCACCACCATCATCATCACCATCATCATCATCATCTTCATCATCACCACCATCATCATCATCATCACCATCTTCATCATCATCTTCATCATCACCACCATCACCATCATCATCATCACCATCATCATCATCATCATCACTATCACCATCACCACCACCACCATCATCACCATCATCATCACCATCATCACCACCATCATCATCACCATCATCATCATCATCATCACCATCATCACCATCATCATCATCATCATCACTATCACCACCACCACCATCACCATCATCATCACCATCATCATCACCATCATCACCACCATCATCATCACCATCATCACCACCATCATCATCACCATCATCACTATCACCATCACCATCATCATCATCACCATCATCACCATCATCATCATCATCACCATCATCACTATCACCACCACCACCATCACCATCATCATCACCATCATCATCATCACCATCACCATCACCATCATCATCATCACCATCATCACCATCATCATCATCACCATCATCACTATCACCACCACCACCACCATCACCATCATCATCACCATCATCATCACCATCATCACCACCATCATCATCACCATCATCACTATCACCATCATCATCACCATCATCACCATCATCATCATCATCTTCATCATCACCACCATCACCATCATCATCACCATCATCACCACTAACCCCATCACTATCACCATCTATCATCTTCATTATCACCATAAGCACACATTTTTCTTCATCTAATTATTGTGATCGGTAAATGTTTTAATTGTTCTTAATATCGTCGTAACCCCGATGATATATGATGTGTCTTTTCACCTGTGTGTCTGCTCACCTGTATGTCTGTTCACCTGTCTGTCTGCTCACCTGTGTGTCTCTGTCGAGCAGCGGTGAAGATAAAGAAGCCGATCCAGACAAAGTTCCGGTTGCCGGTTCTGAACTGGGTCGCTCTGAAGCCGAGTCAGATCAACGGGACAGTTTTCAACGACATTGACGACGAGGCCATCCTGCAGGTACAAGACTCACTTTAAACCACCTGTCTGTCTCTCATCTGTTTGTCTGCTTACCTGTGTGTCTCTCACCTGTCTGTCTGTCAGGACCTGGACGTGGAGGGTTTTGAGGAGCTGTTTAAGACAAAGGCTCAGGGTCCAGCACTGGACCTGACTCTGTCCCGACAGAAACTTCCACAGAAAGTGGCTTCCATTTCTCTGCTGGAAGCGAACCGAGCCAAAAACCTCGCCATCACCCTACGGAAGGCTGGCCAGGGACCAGAGATCATCTGTCGGGCCATCCACACGTAGGTCCACCAGAAACCCCAGAAACACTCAGACCAGAGTCAGACCAGTAACAATCAGACCAGAGTCAGACCAGAGTCAGACCAGTAACACTCAGACCAGAGTCAGACCAGAGTCAGACCAGTAACACTCAGACCAGGGTCAGACCAGAGTCAGACCAGAGTCAGACCAGTAACACTCAGACCAGAGTCAGACCAGAGTCAGACCAGAGTCAGACCAGAGTCAGACCAGTAACACTCAGACCAGGGTCAGACCAGAGTCAGACCAGTAACACTCAGACCAGAGTCAGACCAGAGTCAGACCAGTAACACTCAGACCAGGGTCAGACCAGAGTCAGACCAGAGTCAGACCAGTAACACTCAGACCAGAGTCAGACCAGAGTCAGACCAGAGTCAGACCAGTAACACTCAGACCAGAGTCAGACCAGTAACACTCAGACCAGGGTCAGACCAGAGTCAGACCAGTAACACTCAGACCAGAGTCAGACCAGAGTCAGACCAGTAACACTCAGACCAGAGTCAGACCAGAGTCAGACCAGTAACACTCAGACCAGGGTCAGACCAGAGTCAGACCAGAGTCAGATCAGAGTCAGTAACAGTAACCACAGGTGTCAGGTGATCATTTCCCAATGAAGTCCAGCCCATTAGAACCTTGATACATTCCAGTTCAGAACAGGACCAGTGCAGGTTAATCAAGGTGAGTCCAGCAGCAGGTGAGTCTGAGACAGGAAGTAAGGTTCTGGTTTGTGTTTCTGCAGGTTCGACCTGAGGACAGTCCGGGTGGACTTTGTAGAGTGTCTGATGCGTTTCCTGCCGACGGAGGCTGAGGTCAAACTTCTACGGCAATACGAGAGGGACAGAAAACCTGTGGAGGCTCTGAGTGATGAAGACCGCTTCATGATGCAGTTCAGCCGCATCGAAAGACTCAACCAGCGAATGTCCATCATGAACTTCATGGGCAACTTCAGTGACAACGTCCAGATGTTAACGCCGGTAAGACAGACAGGTAAAAAGACAGACAGGTAGAGAGAAGGATGTGACCTAACTCTTCTGTGTCCTTCACAGCAACTTCATGCCATCATCGCTGCTTCAGTTTCCATTAAATCGTCTCAGAAGCTCAAGAAGATCCTGGAGGTCAGTCAGGGTCAGGGTCAGGGTTTACAAACAAATCCTCCTGATAA